>NW_024470074.1:0-22896 GCF_000721775.1 Aureobasidium melanogenum CBS 110374
GGCGAGTAATTTGGCGTCGGTCCGGGGTTTATACAGTACGATTTGATCGAGTTATTCCAAAAATCAGATTTCGCGCGATTGTGATGTTTTTTTTTTCCCTGTCCCCAGCCATCTATACCAACCCAGCCACTCCTCCCACGAAACCATCAACCAAGAAGCAACACGGACAGCCACTGATTTGGAATACTCACAGCAATACGGAAGCACAGTCGCACGGATGATTCCAGCCAGCATTTCGGTTTTGCGACATTGCGATTGTGACAGAGCTCAGCTGGAAGATAATACCAAGACCGTGGCACTGGCAGCGGCCGGCCCACACCTTACAGCTGTCGCAATTTTATCTCGATCTCGGGTGCCCCGCTGGCCGATCAGCTGAATTGAAAACAACACCATGCATTGGCGAAGGATCTTTTTTTTCGATAGATGCGCATTTTCACGGTGCGTCCGAAGGATGGAAGAATTTGGCAGCTGAGGGCAGGTAGGTGGGTGAGGCCATACATTATCGATACCAAGGCATCACGCGATCGATCCTTGCTCGGAGGAATGAGCCCTGGACACGTCAAAGTGCGCAGTCACAGATTCCAATAGTCTGCGCAGCGAGAGAGTAGCCGAAGCTGTTCTGGGCTTCTTGATTCCTGGCAGAACGAGAGTGGTGGGTCGTTAAGCGCCCTTAAGCGCCATAACCCTTTGCGGCGCAAACAAGGTTAAGTTACCTTGGTGCATTTTTCACACAGGGGCTTTCTCGCAGGGCAAAGCCACGATAGATAAGAGATCATGCCCTAGAAACTTCGAAAGTCGTGTGCGCGGCCTGGAACTGCAAGAGCGGAAAAAGTATGAGTAAAATTTCGGTGTGATGATATACAGCTGAAATGAAGACTTGAGGTGAGAATAAGCAGTCGAGAATAGGTACGCGCCGGATTTGCAAGCCACTGGTACACATTCATCATTCCTGCAGGAACACCCGCAACCAAAACTGTAGGATCATTCCAAGGATGTCAAAACCAGCACACAGAAGCTGCAAGCTGCTGACCCAAGCATACCATTATCGCAAAAGATCACGCCAAGACGTACGTGCCCTGCAGACTTGCCAGCCCTCGCACGAACACGCCTCATAGGGAAAGACATCTGGGGGGCCCTGAAGGAACTCGGGGGTTCTTCTTGTCGCTTCCATGATTAACAACAGACTTTGGCTCGTGGCGCAGGGCTGGAAGCGGAATATGCTTCTCGCAAAAGGCTGCACGTGGAAAGTTGGGAAGGTTTGCGCCTCCGCATGTTCTATTAACATTAGCCGCTGGGACAACAACAGAGAAGTGGATAGGGGGTTATGGAACGAGCATAGATCGTGGTTACAAGGCTCGATGTACATCTAGGCCATTATAGGAGCTGTGCAAACACGAGGAAGATGGAAAAAGATGGTTGCGATGTGTGGGAGAAGGTGTTTAGGGGCCTGGTTGTCGGCGTTTCTTCAACTTCATCCGATGCATGATGGCTTGAAGACTCGCTGCGCCAGCCGCGAGGCGCTTACTGCTTAATGTCAGCCGCCAACAAACATGCGAACTATTGAGACATGCATGTCTTCGAGGTACAGGTACAAACAAATCAATGAACCTCGAGCTGAATATAGAGCATTTTCATGCACGATGATGGTTCGATGTTTGGACATTCGATGGACGGGCTGAAATTCGGTGGAAAGTGCAACCGTCAACGACATGTCTGTGCTTCATCAGCCACCAAAAAAATTCTCCGTTTCAACAACCAGCAGAGATCTACCCACACAACAGCAAAAATGATCACGCCAGGGGTCGAACCTGGAATCTCTTGATTCGTAGTCAAGCGCCTTGCCATTGGGCCACGCAACCATTGCTGGAGAACAAGTCGATCAAGATGCGATAACACTCTCATCACGCGGACCGCTGCCATTGCTGAGGTGTGCCTGCACTCGCAGCCTTCAGTCGATATCCTGTATTGGGCTTCTATATAGATGTGCATCTTGCAAGGTCTCTTGCCGCGACAAGTTCTGTCCGCTTCTCGAAGAACAATGTACGGGCGAACTTGACAAACCAGCACCTAAGATTGTCGAGTTCAAGGTTAGCTTTACCATCAAAGATCTCGTGCTCACCAGCCAATTTTTGAAGATGTTCCTCGACCAATTCCTCAATCTCTTTCATGCCGTCCTCGAGAGCCATTTTCACTTCCAGAGAAGCATCTTCTACCTTTTCCTGTATGGCTGCTTCTGCTTCCTGGCAGTCAACGTAGAAGTTATTGTGATATTCGTCCATGAGTTTTTCGATGGCATCTTTTGTGTGGAGAGGTAGCCCGGACTCCACGAGATACTTCATTCGGGCTTCCACCTCGGTCGTGAACAGGTCTCTAACCAGAGATACGAGTCCAGGGCTAGACAAGCGACGACTACGAGGCTCCTGTCGCTTATGGAGTAGGGCAGCGTCAGGGGCCAGGCTCAGTATGGCTCCATGGCCGGACTGTATGATCGCTTCGCGAAGCACATGCTCAGGGACAGTCGCAAGCATATTTGCGAGGAGAGTAACCTGGCTATTTTCCTTGGGGGAGGTAGGCTCCTTGCGGTAAGGGGGAAGGGTGAAAACAGTCGGTCGTATATCATTTGACTGACCAGACCTTGTGGTGGGCGTTGTGTTGACCTCAGTAGGGGAGTAAGGAGGAGGAGTGGTGTATACATAAGGGGTAGGGCGCTTGAGGGGTACATCGAGGGAGGATACCGAGGCTGATGATATTCAAATTAGCATCCCAGCATTCTTTCTGAGTATCACAATCTAAGCCATCACAATGCACGAGGCTTGTATAAACATCGTGTGTGTCCAAGGAGGGGCCAATCATAGCAGATGTCCAGCATACTCCCGAAGTGCCAGCCAGGGGCTACCACACCTTCTTGCCTTGCGACAGCACTCACAGATCGACACAGCGTGGGGAGGAATGCGAAGTTTCTTACCTTGTCTTGATCTCTTGCCTAGCTTTGATGATGTCTCCTTGTGGCTGGACCCTGAGGCTTTTGGGCTGAAGACCTGCCATGTGCCTTCTTGCAAGCCTCTGCCACGATCGGCTCTTTGAAGATTCAGTGGCGGTGCCTCTAGATTACCCTCGTCGAGACCAATCACCAACTGTTCCAATCTCGGCCTCTCTTGTTGATCAAACTGAGCTTTGGCAAAGTGTACATAGATAGTCGTTGCTTGACAGACATCGATGAATGACTGAAAGTCGGCATCAGATGGATCAGTCGAGCGTACGCTTGTAAGGTCTTTGGGATAGTGCACAGCGCCAGGCGACTTTAAAACAAGGGCAACACTCAAGACATCAGATGGGCTTGCGAGCGAGGTAGGTATACATTTCAACAGCAACGGCGACAGTGATGTCTCCTCAGCTATGGAACAAGATTCGACAATCGAGGGTTGTATGTGAAGCACAACATGTCGAGGAGGATTATTGTTTATTCCAACCAGGCTGGCAGCATGCTGCAGTTGAAGTGATATCGAGGCCTGACCATTATGGTGCACAAAGCGAACCTGACAGCGACAACCACTATCTGGGTCGGAGCTCTGCACAAATGCTACTCTGCGGCATCTCCAAGCATCACCAGTTATAGCCGCCATGTCAGTGCAAAGATGCAAATAATGATTAAAGGTTGAGAACCCCTGAGCGTGAAAGTATCAGGAAACCCTCCCACCCGGGCTTTTGTTGACGGTGAGCAGCCCTGACTCTTGAAACGAGAAGATAATGATTTGAGCGAGGAAGCTCGACAGCATCAGCGTGAATATCAACAACAGCCTGCGCCTACGTGCAGCGGTGATGCGACAAAACGTATCCTCTCCGAAGAGAATATTGATAGGTCCGGTCACAAGACGGCTGAAGGTATTGACAGACTATTACCAATGGACAGGCCTAACTGCAATGGGAGTATGTGGAGGAACAAGATTGTACTGGAGTGGAAGGTGCTATGAAGTGGCAGCAGCGACGCGCCCGCAAGGCACCAACATGACGCGGATCAAAACTGGCCAAAATTGTGCGTTTGATATCTGGCCATATATCTTGGTGCCAAGATCTGTCTCTGGAGGAAGGTGCGACAACAACTGATACATCAAGCTGAATTGCGACAAGACCTTTCACCTGATTTGGGACAATGGTATTTCTTTGGGCATCAGGTCATCAACGCCGTGCACACCGTCTATACCAGTCGGAGGCCACGACCGACTCGTTGTGTGGCTGCATAGGCGACGCCGAGGGATTTCGGCGCAATCAAAGCTTCAACAGCTTACCGATTTAGAGTCGCACCATAACGAAGAATTTTCCATCACCGGAAGACCTCTTCTCGTTTTTGGTATCTCACCGATCGTTGTAGGAACCTGAACCAGTGCTCGGTCCTCTGCTTTTCAGCTGCTGTCTGAACGTCTCATGTCGTCGGACCCCGAGCGAACCAATAACTTGTCTTGGCGAGGTTCGCACCAGTCCAGAAGCCGTCAAACTGAGACAGCTACCGTGCATCTCCAGCTTTTCACCGCGTTTTCTATGCTCGCATACCATAGCAACCTGAACCGAGACCGTGTCAAGAACCACTTCTGCTTGTATCGCTTGCATGCCATGCACTTCTCTTCTCGGTCTTGCCGTGCGGTACGCCATTCTTGAATCCCCGTGCTTCGAGTCCTTATCGAGTAACAAAGCAAAGCACGGCAGTCCGTGCTGAGTCTGAATCCAAGCCTCTATGCGGTTCGAATTGCTCCTATTCGTCCCGCGAGACGTCTTTCGCCTTGCCCATTAACTCAATTAGCTTAGGGGTTGCTGTTTGTAGCGCATTTTGAAAGACCGTTGTGGCATCTTTGGGGAAATCACCCCCACGAACGAGCGGTTCATCTCGATGGCACCGTCTCTCTGTGACAAAAACGCTCCGGCACTTTGTTCGCACCAAGTGGATATCCCGTTGGACTCTCCCGGACTTCTTCCATACCCCTGGGCCATAGCTGACTGCTATGCAGCGCGCTGCGAGCGCCTGCGAGCGCCACAGACCTCGCTAGCTATGGCTTTGAAGTCTGGGATCTTGTTCACCTGGAATAGTCTCGGGCATCTCCAGCATCGTGGCTTTTTACGATTCAAGCGCCCTTTTCTAGCTCGGTGCCTCCGAAGCTAAGCGCAGACATGGAACTCTGGGACCTGGCTGGTCCAGAGGGTTCATGAGCCACATGTATGCCATGGATGAATATATATATTGGGTAGGTGCCTGTTGCATCTCGAACATCAACTCACTCAACTTCCTCATCAACAATCAAGAGCAACCTCCTCTCGACTCTTCTATCTTTCCACAATGCGTTCTTACATCGCCGCTGTTGCCTTGGCAGCTCTTGCTCAGGCCCAGGACCTTGACATGGATGCCATCGCCCAGTTGACTCCGGTCCCTGATGTTACCATCCCTGTTGTCTACGCTACTGCCCCTACCACCACTGCCACTGCCACAACTCTCTCTTACACCAGCGAAGATTCAGCTGCTGCTGTGAGCTCGGCTCTGGCTGCCGACCCTTCGGACTCGTTCCCTCTCGACTCTGCTCTTGCCAAGCGTGCCACTTCTACCTCCTGCCAGGTCCAACCTACCGGCGTTTCTCTTGGACCCCAGTCTACTGACGACTCTCCCTCTGCTTTCTTGGCATACCCTTCTTTCTCGGCCACCGCCGTCGCAGCAGCATCTTCTTCTGCTGTTCCTAGCGGCTACGTCAGCACCTTCAGCAATCTGCAGGCTAGCAACAACGCTTATGGCTACATGGGCTACACTTTGCTCACCGATTACGACACTCAGAAGTGCGCAGACAAGTGCACCAAGATCAACGGATGCCAGGCATTCAACATATACTACGAACGTGACCCTAGTGTCAACCCTGACTCCGACAGCTGCAACAACCCTCCAAGCACAACCAACATCAAGTGTGTCTTCTGGTCAGGACCTGTCACCCCTGACAATGCCAACAACGCTGGTCAATGGCGCAACAAGTTCCAGGTTGTGATTGCTGGATCCAACGGATATGTCAACCAGTCCATCGCCACCCCTGTCGGCTACAAAGCTGGTGTCTACCTTGGCAATGCTGCTATCAACGCTCCTCTTGACTGCACTGGTGATGATTCCTTCCTTGGCTCGAGATTCCTCGGCAATGGCGTCTTTGATGCCAACCTCTGCGCAGTTGCTTGCAACGAGCAGGCCAGCTATGCTATCCAGCACCCTCCCGCCGACGGCTCGTTCAACAAGGTCTGCACCTTCTTCAACACCTACATTCTGTACAAGAACGGCCAGCCTCTCCAGCAATCCTGCGCTCTGTACGACCAGACCTGGTCCCAGTCATACGCCAAGAACACCGGTTACTACTACGGCTCTGACCACTACACCATTGGTTTCTCGTACACCTTCTCCAACGCAACCAACGGTGGCCAGCCCAGATACCCTTGCAATGTCGCTTCTGCCAAGTCTGCCATTGTTTCTGCTTCTCTCCAGCCTTACTGCTCTTCGCTCCTGGGCTTCAACGCTGCTAGCGCTACTCAGACCGTCACTGTCACCCCTACCGTCAAGGCAACTACCTTCACCACCGTTGGTGCTGCTGTCAAGCGTGACGCTACCTCCACCCCTTCTGCTCTCCAGAAGTACCCTGCTTCGGTCATCACTTCTGCTTGCGGTCTGGCTGCTACTTCGGTCTCGGTCATCACCACCACTGCTACCGCTGCTGCCACTACTGTTTACATCGCCACCTCGACTGTTTCTCAGTAAACAGTAGTCTTGATAGATGCGGAGGATTAATGTCTGGAAGCTGCGAGTCATGAAGGGTTGGTGTTTTCATTGGGTCAAAGGAGTTTTCTGAGTTTAAAAAAGATATCATGGGGAAGGGGGAGTTTCTTTTCTTAGTAGAATTGTACATAGAACATGCTCTACGACGTTATTCATTTTCCATTTTCAAGACTTGTGTTCTTCTGCAGTGCATGCATGTCTCAACCTGAAGTCGTCTAGTGTCTTCATGACTTCTGTGTGCTCTTGACTCTTGTGACCCTCGTCTTGCTGTGCAAATAACGAAGCGACCACGCAACAGAAGTAGTACAAGAACAGCCAAAGTACAGACCCGAGTCAAGCAAAGAAGCATTCTCGTGTCTGCTCAACCAAGGAAGGTGTGTAAATGACACGCAAACTTAGATAAGGTCTCTCGATGCCGGGTTTTGCTTTTTCTGACTCTACTATAGATCTTGATGGGTCGGTAGCCAGTGCTTTTTATATGGCAGACTATACTCTCAGGACGGACCAAGGTTCTCACAATTACCCACTGCTGTACTTACGAGCCTACATCTCTTGACTCTCCCTCCCTTCTTCACATCTCTCATCTCCCTCCTCATGAATAGCAAGAAGAGCAAAAAGAAATGACCGCAGCAAGTGAGATTCGAACCCACATCTCCCCTCAATCCAGCGGCATCTCCAGGTCACGCGTTCTCGTTTTCGAGCCACGCGGACCTGGCAGATAATTGGAGGGGCGCTCTAGCCATTGAGCTATCGCTGCTTCTTGTTACGGAGAGTCCAGTCTTGGTTGGTCATAAGGCGCTTGACCGAATAACAAGTAAGAGGCCCGGGCTCGATTCTTTGAGGAGAGAGGGAATTGATTTTGTGAGAGAGGATTGCGGACGCTGATAGTAGTGAAAGTTGATGCGAGTTTAAGTAAGTAGAAAAAAGACCTTTGCGAACGCCTTACTTTTCGATCTGTAGATATTTCTCAGCCCGCAAATTGACAACACATCGCCATAAACGTGGTACCGCCCAAGTAACGAGCCCTCGACGCCATAAACAAACACAAATCTCTACACGCAAGTCCAAAACTAATGGTGGTCAGAGAGATCTCATCCGGCAGTGGGAAACTGAAACACAGTAACATAATACTTGTGCACCTAGACAAGCAAACGATAAAGGCAAAGTGACAGATACCCGTAGAATCAACAATGATCATTTTGAAGCTTCTGACTTTTGCATAAATACAGCCTATACCGTTCTTCCCTTTTATGTTTTACTTGTATCGCTTTGTCCTCTTCTGTTCTACTTTTACCGTTCCTTTTGATTTGACTTTCACTCAATCGCTCCTTCCACTTCTGTTCTAAACTTGATCGTTCCTTTCTAGTTCTGTCAGTACTTTATCTGTTCCTTCCGTTCCTTGTATCTTGCATAGAGAAGGAAGATGCGACTACGAAGAGGGAAGGAGCGACTGACGATGAAAAAAAAGAGGAAGTAGCGACTACGAAAAAGGAGAGCGATGCAGCAACTCCAATAGCCAAGCCTTCCTTGAATCTCCAACTTTCACGCGTCTCAGAATGTCGAGTCGAATGACTGAAGTATGTAGACAGAAAGAATTACAGCTACCGAATGAATGAGTTAAGAGAGTGTAATGGAAGATGTTCTTGTTCAGATTGTACAAATTTCAGCTGAGGATTTTACATTAATACACACCACCCCAAAGCCAGCACGACGCATCCCATCATCCACTCGGCCACCTCGAATTTCGCTACCCCACCTGTGTACGCACTTCCAATGGAGCTAGCAGCAGGAACAGCAGACCCCTTAGCATTATACGTAACCGTCGGTGCCACATTAGGGAAACTGGCAGTTGCGTTTGAGCTCGAGTTGCTTATAGAAGGAATTTCAGTATAAGTCATTTTACTCCCCTTAATCTGCTGCAAAATCTTCGCAGCATGCACAGCAACCGCATAGGTCAATCCCATAGGATGCGCCGAAGGTTGGTAAGGGAAAATACTTCCGTCCACAACACGAACATTAGAAGTTCCATAGACCAGCATCTGAGAATCTACTGCGCCACCTGCAGAGCGGGCAAGCATAGGCAGACCTCCGGTAAGATGTTGAGAAGTTCCCGAACGCTCATAGACGATTTGCTGATACTCTGCTGGAGAAAGATTATGATCAGGGTCCGTCTTCGTCAAGACACTCGAAAAAGGTTCGTGAGAAGCAAGTTCAGTGACGTAGAATTGGGATGCACGGGAGAGGAACCACATGTCCCAGTCCACGGTCTCGTTGCCGATGGTTGCGGTGACGGAATTGTAGTTTGGATTTATTACTGGAGCGGCCATTGGGTCTGAGGAGTTGATGTGTACGGTGCCTTGACTGAGGGGCACTAGAGTGTAAGGCATAGATTGTGTGCTGCTGTATTGCCAGGCCATCTCGATCAAAGGCTGGCGGGAATACCAGAGATGCTTGAAGACTGTGAATTGTGCATCTTCTAAGCCAGGAATTGAGGCAGTAGAGTTAAGCCATACAGATGCAGCATTGTAGTCGGAAGGAGACAATACATCCTGGGCTGGGCGCAGATCGATGTAGTTCTGAGCGTACTCGCCACCAGTGAAGTTGACGCTGAAGTTGTATTGAAGTGGTTGGTATTGCATCATCAGTGGATCTCTGAGCCCTGTGCCCACACTGCTGAGATTGACGACGGGCGTGATGTTGAGCGGCATCAGAATATCAGGGTTACCAATACCAGAACGTTCTAAAATTGGTGGTGAGCCTGCGATTCCAGATGACAGGATTACTTCGTCGGCGCGGATCATGAGGCTGTTGTTCGAAGTGCGACCAGAAGTATCCACATAGTTGAGTCCGCGAGCAGTAACATTTCCAGATGCTGTCGAGGCCCAGCTGATGTTCGTGACTTGAGCGTTGGTGTAGAGATGCAGGTTTTTCCTATCCTGAACAGCAGTGTATGCAGATCCAGAATAGCTTCTCGTGTAGTTGCTTGGACAAATAGCCAGAGGCAAGAACCCAGCGCCAGTAACATTGCCACCGTTGCGGTCGCCAGGAACCGCATAGCCAGCAGCAAGCAAGGCAGGGGTCACGTAGTCAGACAGCAAAGTCAAGACACTACGTTGCAGAGTCGAGCAAATGTATCCAGAAGAACCATGGTTCGCGGGGTTCGGGTGCTCAGCAGAGGATGCATTGGCAGGAGGAGCAAAGAATATTTCACTTTCTCTGAAGGCAGTCGAAAGAGTCTCCCAGTTCCAGCCAGTCAGATTGAGCAACGATTCCCAGATATCGAGTTGGACGCGAGAGTCCTCGTTGTGGATCATCCAGTTCATAGCACTTGTTCCACCTACACATGAATCAGGAGACGTTCTCTCATCGGACCATCGTATGGCTTACCAATCGTCTTGCCTCTGTTGACAGCTTGACTCCTATTCTCATACAGACCAGGTTGAACAGTACTATAGTAATCCCAATCATATTCCGTATCGATGATGTCGCCTCTCAATTCCGGGATAGTGATATTTGGGTTGGTGCGACCATCTGCGCCAGCTTCAAGAACGGCGACATTGATGGTTGGGTCTTCGGTAAGGACGATAGCCAAGAGAAGTCCAGCTGTGCCAGCGCCTGCGATGGCATAGTCATAGACTTGTGTGGTGTTCTGAGCTACTGCTGATGCAGCGGCTGTCAGCAACAAAGACGCTGTGAGACGCATTTTGTCAGTCTTGAGTTGTTTTCTCAGTTAAGCGCAGGAGAGCAGAGCTTCAGGTTCGAATCACTCTTCTTTGTATTTCATATGTCCGACCCCTCAGCAAGTGGAACACAAAAGTCGTGAACGTCATCCAGCATACTTGACGAGCCGCGCCGACATGTTCTGCCATGTTGATGTGTTATTGGCGTTAGACATGGTTGTGCCCCTCGGCATGTCTTACCAGCTGAAAACATGATGTGAAAATGATGGAGTTGTGCATCGGCAATGCAGATCTCCCTTTGCTTTTGCCGTCGTGGGGTACGGCTTGATCTCCGACTTCATGTCGCTCAGCTGCTTGGAAAAAGATCCATCGCACAAGATCAAACTTTATGGTTATATTTCTTGCAGATGCTGTGAATAGTAGAACAACAGGTGGTGCTGATCTGTTAATTTGAACAAAGGTCAGTAGGAAGGGAACATCAAAGTCATTCAGAAATCTTCAAGCCGTCAGGTGAAAGAGGAGAACATCTTGATTCAATTCAGTTCTACTTTCCCTCTTCCTCTTCTCCATCCCGACCTCTGATAATCTCCTGTAGAAAGAACGCCAATATAGTATAAAATTCAAATCCCGGTTGAATGGGGGTATCTCTCGCTTTTGTCATGCTTCGTTAACATAGATAGGAACGCCGTTGAAATGCTGGTTTCGTTGAATGTCTGGTGGGGTGTTGAATATCTTCTTGTTGAAGAAGATCGTAATGAGAAGTTTGGTTGTGCAACTCTCAAAGTGCAGTAAAAGAAAAACAGAATCAAGGAAATCGTCGTTTATGGTGTTGGTCCTGTTTTGGTCAAGGGTGAATAAGTATGGTGGTCGCTTAGACGCTGGTGGAAGGGCCTGCTCCGGTGTTGTGGGCAGGTGCATCCTTGGGCTCGGTAGCGGGCTTTTCGTCTGCGCCATTAATTTCCGTTTCGAGTTTCTTGTGCACGCTGTCAGGAATTTTAGTGTCGGTGACGTCGCCGTTGCCAACCTTTGGCTCTTCCTTCTTCTCTTCATCGTGCTTGTCGCCGTTAGCGGTGCCATTGACCTGCTGAGGAACTTCGGGGACTGGCATGTCCTTGTCCATCTCGGGAACTTCGAGGTTCTCAAAGAGAGGGAAGATGCCACGTTGCTCGCGGAAATCGTTATTAACGATGTTGACGAGGTACCAGTTCTGCATCAAATCGTTGATGACGTAGCGAGAAGGAGATGTTGCGTCGTAACAACGAGACCAGTCAAGACCGAGGCGGTAGAACTCATCTCTCCAAGCGAGGAAAGACACAGTCTCCACGATGGTAGGCTGCACAATCTCCTTGCCAGGGAAGACACCCCAGGTGACAGCGTTGGGGCCCTCATCAGGGGAATTGGTCTTCAGGTCACCGTGTTGGTTAACAGCGAAGTAGGTGATGTTAGGGTTACGCTCCATGCGAGTGATAAGCTCAGAGATCAGTTCAGGAGAAACCAGAACTTCGAGGTAGGCCTTCTGGTAGACGTAGCCATTGCGAGGACCCCATCCATAGACGGGATGACTAGACTTAGCACCATCGACAGGAGGTTGCGAGTTGATGGTCAGAAGACCACGCTGGTTGAGGTCGATCAAATCCTTGCGAAGAGCATCGGCCTCGTCGGTGATGGGACTTTCACTCCAAGGCAGAGACTCGACTTTGCCTTGCATGTAGCCGGCGAAAAGATTGGCCACATCGCGGAAGTTCTTAGGCTCTCCCCAAAGCTTGCGGTTCTGCTCGTTGGTACCCTTCAAGCCAATACCATACGTGTCGAGCTCTCCGTAAGCGGGAGATCTACTGTCACCCCATCTGCCGTTAGGGAACTCATCCCAATCTTGAGTGCGAGCAATGTAGGAACGGTTGCGATTACGCCAGAAAATGGGACGAACGTTTTCGTCGCGGCGGTTGAGACCAAGAGACTGCCTCCAGGGAAGGGGCTTTTCGAGAGGAGTTTCTTGCGAGGGAGTGATGCTGAGCTCTTCCAGGATCATGCGCGTGGATTGAGCCAAGTTCATGGTGTAGAAGTGCAAGTGCATGATGCCGTTGTCGAGAAGCTTGCGACACAATTCGACAACCAGACCAGTACCGACATCTCTGACAGCAGCATCATCGTTCTTGACGGGCTCGAGAGCCTCGTGCCACGAAGGTGGAACGTGAATGTTGGACCAGTTTGCGCGTCGCAGGAAAGCAGCGTGGGTGGAGATGGGCATAATACCAGGGACAATAGGAACAGTGATACCAGCAGCTCTGACCTTCTTGACCCAGTCGAGGAAGATGTCGGCATCGTAGAACATCTGGGTGACGATGAAAGTACCACCAAGATCAACCTTCTCTTTCAGATGCTGGATCAGCTCTTCGGGATCGTCGTTGTCATCGCAGCCTTCTGGGTATCCAGCGACACCAATGTCAAAGTGATCGCCGTAGGTCTCCTTGATGTACTTGACGAGATCCTTTGCGTATCTGAAACCTCCGCTAGTAGCCTCCCACTTTTCCTTTTCACGAGGAGGGTCACCTCTGAGAGCGAGAATGTTTGTGCAGCCTGCGTCGTGGGCCTCCTTCAGGGCTTCATCAATCTTTGACCTGGGCATATCGGTACAAGTCAAGTGCATGCAGGTCTCGAGACCGTAGACGGTTTGGGCAACTTTGACCATCTCGCAGGTAAGCGAGGCGTGTCGGCCACCAGCGCCCCATGTGATATCAATGAATGAGGGACCGAAGTTGTGCATACGGTCCATACGATCGTAAAGGTTCTGAACACCCTGGGCCGTCTTGGGAGGGAAGAACTCGAACGAGTAGGTCGCCTTCTTCTCCTTGGCGGCAGCCTGGAGTTTCGCTGAAATATGCATGTTGGCGGTGGTAGATGCGAATATAGATGTAGTTGTAGGTAGGTTGTTGTTGGATTAATCGACGGCGAATTTAACGCGACGGTTGACTTGTCTGTGGCGAGCAATTAGTCGTTTGGCCACGAAGAAAAGGACGAAGAAGATGAAGATTGGGACTCGGTCCATGGCAAAGATGTCCGTCTTGTTTGCACATGTTGTACAAGTGGTCGTGTTTGTTGCAATGGGCAGGGCATTGGGTACCTACACTGCTTAGGATTGTTCTCTCGTTGTCCACTATTTCTGTTTGTTCCGTCTTTGTTTCAACAGAAAGAAGCCAATGGAATGTATCAATCTAACCGAAATATCTCTTGCGCGCCCACCTGTCGGCCAGCACTCTAGACATAAAGTGAATGGAAGCGGAATGGGAAGAAGGAGAGGAAAGAAGATTTTCCCAAGTGCATGACGCTCTCGAATCTCGAACGACCTGCTGCGACCCTCGGACTGGCGAGGGCCCTTCGTTTCCTGTGAAGACGTGGTCTGTGCGTTGATGAGATGGGCCATTCGTGCTTTCCCCGCCGCCGCTTTCGCTGGGCCAAGCTCCTGCCCCAAAGCAGCGGCAACAACACCGAACAACTCCTGCCTCGACTGAATCCTTCCTAATTGAGTATCCCGGCTCTTCCTAATATAAATACTAAAGATACATAATCTCTCCTCTCACAGGTCTATCTCGCCCCTTCCTTCTGCAAAGCCAAACTCTCTCCCTGGACACCCTTACTCGCGGAACATCCACCCCATTCCGTTGAACCCCACAGTCATTGCGTACGAAATTCAAAATCATGTCATCGACATCCGCAGTCGGACCCCGCCGAAAGATCGTGGGCACGAGCCTGAAGATGTACTTTGACCTGACCAAAACCCTAACCTATGCCGCCGACCTCGCAACCATTGCTTCCCAAGCTGCTAAACACAACATTGATCTCTTCATCATCCCAGACTTTGTGTCTTTGTTGCCTGTCAAGGATGCGTTGAAAGGCACTGATGTCAAAGTGGGTGCTCAAGATGCTTTTTGGGAGGATGCGGGAGCGTATACTGGAGAGGTCTCTTGCAGGACGTTGAAGCAGGCTGGTGCGAGTATCGTTGAGTTGGGACATGCGGAGCGTAGACGTCTATTTGGAGAGACTGATGCTACGGCTGCGAAGAAAGCCGCTGCTGCGTGTAGGAATGGTCTGGTTCCTCTAGTGTGTATTGGCGAGAAGACACATGGCAAGATTGCTTCTCAGGCCGTGGGCATGGCTATCGAAGAATGCAGGCCGCAAGTCATGAGTCTTCTGCAAGCCATACCGGATGATGCGGAGCTCATTCTTGCTTACGAGCCTGTCTGGGCTATTGGTGCGAGTGAGCCAGCGGATCCTGATCATGTCGTCGCCGTGACCCAGCAGATCAGGAAGATGGCTGAAGGACGCAAAGGCCTGACAAGGATTCTGTATGGCGGAAGTGCTGGTCCGGGAACTTACGACAGACTCAGAGAAGGTGTCGACGGTTTATTCTTGGGGCGCTTCGCTCACGACATCAAAAACCTCGAGCAGGTCATCAAGGAGATGAGTGATTGATAGAAGAACATCAAATCGAGCTAAAAGTTGTCATAAATTTGGCTTTGAATTACAAGATCATCATAATGCCACCTCGCTATCCACTCTCTACCTAATCTTGTACAGGCAGGGCTTGAGCACCTTGGTCTCATCCTCGACACTGACCTCCTTGGTCTCTTCCTCGACAAACTTCTTGAACTTGGGCTTCCATGTTCCATTCTCGCCCTTCCTCTCTTCACCAGCCGCTTGCACATTCTTGCCTACCACAGGTGCAGCAGCCTTAATGAACTCCATCTTGACAAACATCTTGTTGCTCAGATCCACAGACTTCTCGTCCTTGAGCACAAAACCTCTTCGTCGCAGAACTTCGACGAAGCCAGAAACATCGGTCTCTTCGTTCTTCATGACCACCTCATCAACGTGCTCACGCAGAGCTGCCTCTTCCTCCTCAGCGGTAAGTTTGGCACGTGTAGCATCCGCAGCCTTTGCCTTTGCAGCAGCTTTGCGGCGGTTGCCCACACTGTGCTCAACAACTTTCTGACCACCCTTGCCCTTGTCACCTCCGACTCTTCCAAATCTCGACTTGATCTCAGAAATCCACAGTTCACCCTTCCAGTGCAAGATTCTGTATGCCTCCTCGATAAAATCGATCCAATTCGTTCCCATCAAAGCCAAACAGAAGATGGCGACATCCATACTGCCATCTGCACAGGGTAGGTTCGCAATATCGGCTTTGGTGACAAACTTGCTCGGTGATTGCAAATCGTATGACGAGATCTTCAGGTTGTAGCGAGTACCGCTGCCGTCTTCGTGGAAGGTCGCAGCTAATCTTGCATCACCACAGCCCAAATCTGCAATGTTGCAAGTACCATGTGTGCGAGGTAGAGGGTTTGTCTTTTCACCAGTCGCTGGCTCTTCCTCTTCCTTGGGTACTTTTCCTCTCTTCACGTCACGGAAAGCCTTGTTCTGATTGTAGACCTTGACCTTCGCGCGGTCACGAATAGAGCGAATGAAGATATCGACGGGATTCTCAGGCCATGTAGTAACCTGCTGGCGGAAACCAGAGTGGTAGTCGTCGAACATTTCAGGGTTCTCTGCGAAGAGAGCGAGCGAAGTGGCCGAGGGAGCGGTATAGAGGGTCTCGTTCAAGTGGCGGAAACGGGCAGAGATGAGCTTCTGGCGCATAGCAATTTGCATCGGTGTGAGTTTGGCGTTGACGGGCAGGGAGGGAGGAGCAGCGGGTGTGTTGGCGACGGCCTTGGATGCATCTGCTGAGGCGGCTGCCTTTTCCTTTTCTTCTCTTTGCTTTTGGCGCTTCTTGTTCTTTGCCTTTTTGCTGTCTGATGTCTTTTCCTTCTCTTGTGTGGCAGCCTTCTCCTCTCCATCTGCTACAGGCTTCTCGGACTCTGCGCCAGCTGCAGCAGCCTCGTCGCCAGCCTCAGCCTTCTCCTTCTTCTCAATCTTGGGCTTCTTGGGCGCCTTCTTGCCCTCGATTGTTGTAGCCCAGAGGTCGCCTACGTTTGAGTCGTTCACATCTCTGGGGGTTCTGTCCTTGCCTCCTCTCTTTCTCTTCTTGGTTTGCGTCGAAGGTGCATTTGCGCCGTCCTCAGGTTTCTTGGCGGCGGGCTGAGCGGCTTGCTGTGTCTTGAGTGCGCTCGAGTCGACTGACCATCCTTTTACGGCGAACATGATTGCGATTTCTGATTTTGGGTGGGAGTGGTTACTCGCAAATCAAGGTCAGATAATTTTTGGGTTATCAGTACTGCCGGGCGGTCGAGAGCTCAACTTTAATCTCTAATCTTGGCGTTTACGAGCGCTTACCCTCGTGTTTCCACTACGAGTAGCTCGTTCCCACTCATACCAATTGCTTTGCGAAAGACTCGCTACGCTACTTCAACAAAGAACCAGACTCGAACTTGTCTCCAGCTGATCTTATGGCTGTTAGCACTAGTTGCTGTGAAAAATCAAGAGAAGCTGACCGCATGCTCCTTAGCGACCTTGTCTATTTCTTGCACTACCCCAAAATCATGTCTTGTACGCATGATTCAAGTGCAGCCATCCCAAATCCCTGACTTCTGCAGGATTTAGTTGAGCTCCACCAAGACGAGCTATTGGCTCGAGCACGACCTTGTAAGCAGCTAAATGGCTGCTATGCATATTAATTTGCATCCTTCGACCTATGAACATCACTCACCGGTGCCTAAGCGATGATCTCGCTATTTAATCTATATCAGCTCAAGGCTCTTGGGCATATCTTGAGCATATAAAAACCTGCTCTCCAGTCCCATTAGACCTCCAGCTTCTCTCCACTCTCGCATCATCATGTCTGTGTTTGATACAACAGCCGCAATGCCGTGGCCGATTATATACATCTTGTTGGGTGTTATCCTTACCAAAGCACTTTACGACTGGCCTCGCAAGAGAAACAATCTACCCTTACCACCCGGACCGAAAGTACTGCCACTCCTTGGCAATCTTACAGACTTGCCGACCGGCAGCGTACCAGAGTTTCAGCACTGGCTCAAGCATAAAGATACACATGGACCTATCAGCTCTGTCACCGTCCTGGGACAAACTCTGATCCTGATCCACGACGCAAAGATCGCTCACGAGATCCTTGTTGAACGTGCAAATATACACTCTGGCAGACCCAAGCTGAAGTTCGGGTTTGACTTGGTTGGATGGAATCGAGTCATGGCCGGAAAGCAATGCAACGCAACCTTTAAGCTGCATCGGAGATTGCTTCATCAACAGTTGGGCTCGAAGACGTCAGTGGAGAGGTACAATGAGGTTCAGGAAACTGCTGTTGGTCGCTTCTTGTGGCGTGTCAGACAAGACAACGGAGCCGCCTTGACCCAACACCTCAAAACCGAAGCTGGTGAATTGATCCTCAAAGTGGTCTACGATTACACTATCGAGCCTTTCAAAAAGGACCCGCTTGTCGATCTAGTTGACGAAGCCATGGAACAGTTCAGCCAGGCATCCGTGCCAGGCCGATGGATGGTGGATATCTTTCCCTTTCTGGCAAACTTACCTAGCTGGGTACCTGGAACTGGGTTCCAGAAGACAGCTGCAGCATGGAGACAGACTCTGGGAGACGTTGCTAATGTACCCTATGACTACGCCAAGCAGCAAGGCAAGAACAAGCAAACCAGCCACGCAGACTTCGTCACAAAATCCATTGGACAAGCACAGGACGGAAAGACACTTGACGCAACGGACGAGCAGGCTATCAAGTGGACAGCAGCATCCATCTATCTGGGAGGCGCTGATACCTCAGTCTCAACCATGAACGCCTTCTTCCTCGCCATGAGCATGTTCCCCGACGTCCAACGCAAAGCTCAAGAAGAGATTGATCGCGTCATTGGGAATTCTCGTTTACCCACCCATGCCGATCGAGAGAATCTTCCTTATGTCAACGCCATTGTCGAAGAAGCTCAACGCTGGCACCCAATTGCGCCCATGGGACTCCCTCACGTCACCGACAGAGAAGACATAATCAATGGCTACCGGATCCCCAAAGACTCCCTGTTGCTTCCTGCGATTTGGTGGTTTACTCGCGATCCTGCTGTATACCATGACCCTGAGGCTTTCAAACCTGAACGCTTTCTGCCGCCATACAACGAGCCTCCGGCCACTGCCTTCACCTTTGGCTTTGGACGTAGGATCTGTCCTGGTCGTGTGTTAGCTGATGCATCACTTTTCTTGGTTATTGCGCAGTCTCTTGCTGTGTTCAGCATCAACAAAACAGTTGACAAGGAAGGCAAGGTTGTGGAACCGGTACATGGTTTTATGAGCGGTACGGTTTCGTACCCGAAGGCTTTTGAAGTCGGTGTTGTGCCGAGAAGTCAGAAGCATGAGGAGTTGATTGATGAGGTTATTGAGCGGTATCCTTGGCAGGAGAGTGATGCTAAATATATCATTAAGGCTTGAGTGGATCAAATCGAAAATCATGTTGCACTCAAGCTAAATGCTGTCAAGCATGTGTTATCATCGTCAATTGATCTCGAACGTTTGGGGATGTCGATTTATCAGGCAGTGGAAGGAGCGATGCATGCATCTTCGTCCTGCCCCGCTTCCTTCGCAGGCAGCTAGCTGCCTAACTTACCTCTGTCAACATCAACATCAACATTCAATACCCTCTCCACACATCGCCGACATCATATCATTGCCAAACGTCCAAACTGAGCAAAAGGTCTCTTGTTCTTCTCTACTTCTGCTAGTATCGCGTGTGTCGACGGCTTATCATTGATCATCGCCTGCTTCGGCTGAGCAATGTGGCGCTTCTAGCCTTGCATACCGCTTTTCTGGGATCGGGGATCTCCTCTCATTCGGTGCATTCGTCACAAATAATGCACACATGCAGAAGGGCGGAAGTGCTCCGTCCAATGGATCCGAGAAATTGCATGAACCTGGTCGCTGCCTTTGACCGATCTCGAACACATATGCAGCAACCAAGGAAAGTGCCTGGCTGAAGCTCAGCCTCATATGCAAGAAGGCGCGCGTGACTTGTCAACAACATGAACGGTTACTTCTTAACGTGATTTGTCCCGGCACATCAGCTGCTTTTCCGCAGCTCAGCACCTCATTCCACTGTATATATCTCTACCCTGCGAGTGTTACACCACTATCATGGACAACCTTACAGTCCTGGAGAGTAGCGACCTCTACACGGTCGGCTGGATTGCTGCCCTTTACAAAGAGCTGGCAGCAGCCTAGGCCATGATGGACGAAGAACACGGCAAACCAGCAGACTTTGTGCAGCCTTCTTCCGATAAGAACAACTACTCCTGGGGCCGTATCGGTGATCACAATATTGTTGTAGCTTCGCTACCAGATGGCATGTATGGCACGACCAATGCTGCAGTGACAGCAAGCCAGATGCTGTCCTCATTCCGCAACATCAGGGTTGGCTTGATGGTTGGAATTGGAGCAGCGATCGCCAGACCAAGCCAAGCGCGCGACATTCGACTGGGTGATGTTGTAGTCAGCTTACCGCAAGGGCCGACAGGTGGTGTAGTTCAATACGACCTGGTGAAGAGCCGAGTAAGCGTTGAAAAGGGACATCCTACACACACATTGCAGCGCGTCGGCTTTCTCAACTCACCGCCTGAAGCTCTTCTCAAAGCTTTGACTTCTTTGCGGGCGCAAGTCGAGAGAAAAGGCTCCAAGATACCTCGCTTCGTCAAGGACATGCAAGCAAGGAACCCTGCAATGGCGAAGACCAAGCCCGGTCAACCAGGGTATGTCTACCAAGGACAAGAGAACGATAGACTCTTCGAGGCATCTTACATACACACACACAAGACAGGCTGCAACGACTGCGATCCTGCCAAGGTGATACTTCGTGAGAAACGCGATGATCCCGAAGAGCCGGAAGTGCATTACGGGGTGATTGCATCAGGAAACGAGCTTGTCAAAGATGCTGCCCAAAGAGATAGGATATTGGAAATGGTTGGCGAAGAGTGCATTTGCCTGGAAATGGAAGCGGCTGGCCTCATGAACTCGTTCCCGTGTCTGGTCATAAGAGGTATCTGTGACTATGCCGATTCTCACAAGAATGATGCGTGGCAGAAGTACGCTGCTGCTACCGCCGCCGCCTATGCTAAAGAGTTTCTGGCATGTGTGAACAGTGAGAGTTTAGCCAGGACTCCGAAAGCCTCGGAGGTCTTGAGACAAAGTTAGTCGCTTGTTTGTATACTTCCAAATACAACTGTCGATTCTGATGTTGACAACTCTCCAGTTTCCAAGGATACCGATGAGATAAGAACAAACCTCAAACTCGTCGGAGAAAAGATTGAAGAGATGAAGCTTGACGAACACCAAAAGAAAATTAGGGACTGGTTGTCAGCCCCGGACCATTCGACAAATTACACAAATGCACTGGAAAAGCGACACGAAGGGACTGGACTATGGTTCATTCGTAGCGAAGCTTTTAAGACATGGAAAAATCAACCCAACTCCTTCCTCTGGCTTCACGGCATCGCCGGGTGTGGGAAGACTATCCTCAGCTCCACCATTATAAATCATCTGCAAAGTGACGTCGAACCGGATCGACCGCTGCTCTATTTCTATTTTGACTTCAACGAGTCGAACAAGCAAAATCTCGAGAACATGCTACGCTCTCTGACGAGTCAATTGTACCAAGCACAGCCAGAAGCTCGAAGTCTTCTTGATGAACTCTGGCGGTCTCACGGAAATGGTAATCAACGACTGTCGAAACAATCACTGAGCTCAACCCTGCAAGAAATTCTAAGAAAAGTCACCAATACTAGCATCTTACTCGATGCTCTCGATGAGTCAACCACGAGGGGTGAGGTAATCACTTGGCTAAAAAGCGTTCTTGGACTCGGATCGGTTTGTCGAGTTCTTGTTACTGCCAGAAGGGAAGAAGACATCGAGGCAGGTTTTCGACATTGGATGCAACACGAAGATTGGATCGACATTCGGAAAGGTGATATTGATAGAGACATCAGAACATATGTTCATGATACAGTACGTTATAGCAGTGAGCTAGACAGATGGCAAAATAGACCAGATGTGCAAAATGAGATAGAATCCGATCTGGTGGAGAAAGCTGACGGCATGTAAGTCAAAGTTCCCGATTCGGAAACCAGCAGCTGATGCTAAGAGTGCTCAGGTTTCGTTGGGTGGCCTGCCAGATTGATGCCCTGAGGAACTGTTACGACTACCCCAGGCTTCAGCGGGCGCTTCAAAATCTTCCAAGGACGCTTGACGACACATATACTCGGATCCTGGAAAGCATACCCAAAGACCACATCGGACAGACCATGACAGTCCTCAACCTCTTAGTCTGGTCGGATTATACTTTCAGTACCATCGAGATAGTGGACGCTATCGCAGTCAATTTGGATGAGGACCCAGGATTTAATCCCAAGCACAGGATGCCAGTCCCTCGTGAGGTACTCAGACTATGCTCGAGTCTCGTTGTCGTCTCAAAGGATATACATTACCTGGGTGGCTACAAGGAAAATAAGTCGACGGATGTGGTCCGACTTGCACACTTCTCAGTCAAGGAATATCTGATTTCTGACCACGTCTCGAAAGCTTGTGGTTCGTTGCTCAGTGAGTCAGTTGCAAGAGCATATCTAGCTAGACTGTGCTTGACATATGTGATCGCGGTCGGAAGGCTGGCGTCTCTGGGCGGGCGTTGCGATGGAGTTCTATCAAGATCTTTATCAGGCTTCCCCTTCATCTATTACTCTAGCCAACATTGGATGGATCATGCGCAGGGAATTGAGGATAGGGACGAAAGCTTATGGAAATTGATCATGAGATTTCTTCTGGAAGAGCCTGACGCACTCTGGTTGGCAACAGAATACGCTCCAATCTATTGGGAAGAAGAATTTGGCATAACTCACAGCTGGACCAGGCCAATTCCTTACGCCAGCGCATGTGGCTTGACACAAGTGGTGGGACATCTCATTGACACAGGCGCGGGATTCGCAGATGCCGATGCAATCGCTAAACATGACTGTCTAGGAGATGCATTGGAACTAGCTTCGAGGAAAGCTCACGATACGATCGTACAACTGTTACTCGAGAGAGGAGCAAACGTAAATGCTAAAGATGGCGCTGCATTGAGAATTGCTATATCTTGTGGTTACGATACGACAGTAAAGCTATTACTCGACAGAGGTGCACATTTCAACGTTAGAGATGGCGTTGCACTGCAGAAGGCTGCAGGGTGCGGCAACGAAACAACTGTGCGGCTTCTTCTTGACAACGGCGCAGATATTGACGCTAGAAATGAGTATGGAGAGACTGCACTGTTTCGGGCTTCACGTTTGGGCTACGACACAACTGTCCAGCTATTACTAGACCGCGGTGCAGATATTGACGCTAGAAATGAGTATGGAGAGACTGCACTGTTTTGGGCTTCACATTCGGGCTACGACACAACTGTCCAGCTTCTACTGGACCGCGGTGCAGATATTGACGCTAGAAATGAAGATGGAG